>NW_027173177.1:0-1186 GCF_018151085.1 Drosophila tropicalis
CTATTCAGTATATTTGAAGACAACCAAGGTTGTATAAGTATAGCAAATAACCCAACATGCCACAAGAGAACTAAGCATATAGATATAAAATATCACTTCACTCGTGAGCAAATAGAAAAGAAAATAATTTCCATTAAGTATATTTCCACAGATGAGCAGTTGGCTGATGTACTTACAAAAACTGCTACCAGCAGCAAGATTCCTGAATCTTCGAGATCAATTGGGACTCACTGAATGAAGTCATCAACAGTTTTTTTTATTATTAAATATTAAATTAACTTCTGAATTTAAAATGTTAATTTAAAGTAATCTTTACGTAATTACTAAATAATTGAACTTGATTTGAATTTAATACGTAAATTGATAAATTCAATTTTGTATATTAACTGAATATTATAGTATTTTTAATTTGAACGGTTTGATTAAGTTTTACCGGGTTTTCTTAATCCTTGCAGCGAATGCTGACCGTGCTTTGTATATTTCCCCAGAGCTATTTCGCAACAGCATACAAAAAGGAATAACCAGACGAGTGGTGCTATCTGAAGTCGGTCAAATCTTCGATCCTCTAGGGCGTTCGCACCGGTAGTGGTAAGAGCGAAAATGTTTCTTCAAACAACATGTTGCTACCGAACGTTTTGAGATGGATGATGACCTGCCGCCGTATTTGAGAAGCAATTGGAAGCCTACAGAGATAAAACTTGTCAACATCTCTAGATATCCCAAGCTCGATTATATACGATGGTAAGACAACCAAAATTGTCACAAATGCAAGGGAACCTTTTTAGCACATCATTTACGATCTGTTAACATTTTGTCTAAGTATGTAAAAGTGTACGGGTATATGGAAGACTTTGACTTTTTCGCAAATAAACGGCACAATACGTTTGCATCGTCACAAAATATCGTTGGGTTAATGGAACATATGAATTGCACGACGTACAAACTAAAGGATTGGCGATTGTTTATCGATTTAATGAAAAACAAAGAATATAAAAATCTTCGGCTATGCCGAAGTTTATATACCCTTGCAGTCCTTGACAATAATAATTTCACATGTTCAAAATTTATTTTTTGCAACCCAATTCGTTAATATACAAACAAAACAATTTTACCACTAACCATAGAATACATAGATGCGTCAAACTCAAGTTTTTTTGATTACAAATGCTAGCCTGAGTCAGGAACC